>NW_026263459.1:0-28655 GCF_947179515.1 Apodemus sylvaticus
TTAACATGTAGCATCTAAAGAGAACCAAAAGGAGAATTTTCTTTCGTCAAAATTTTTCAGAAAATCACGTTTTAAGGAAATCCCGCATCGTGCGAAATTATCTTGTTTTTCCTAAACAACACGTTGTAAGTCGAAAAGCTTTCATGTTGCGTGTATGTCTAAGTGTGTAGCCTCAAAAGAGAAGGCACAGGACAGTTTTCTCTCGAAAGGATATGTAAGAATACCACTTCATAAGGAAATACAGTTTTGCAGAGTAAAGACATATACGTACGCATTGGAAACTCTTTACGAGAAGAAATAACGCATCGTACAAAATTAGCTTGTATCTCCAAAACTACACGTTGTATCTCGAAAAGAATTGTTGTGGCGTGTACGTCTTAACATGTAGCATCTAAAGAGAACCAAAAGGAGAATTTTCTTTCGTCAAAATTTTTCAGAAAATCACGTTTTAAGGAAATCCCGCATCGTGCGAAATTATCTTGTTTTTCCTAAACAACACGTTGTAAGTCGAAAAGCTTTCATGTTGCGTGTATGTCTAAGTGTGTAGCCTCAAAAGAGAAGGCACAGGACAGTTTTCTCTCGAAAGGATATGTAAGAATACCACTTCATAAGGAAATACAGTTTTGCAGAGTAAAGACATATACGTACGCATTGGAAACTCTTTACGAGAAGAAATAACGCATCGTACAAAATTAGCTTGTATCTCCAAAACTACACGTTGTATCTCGAAAAGAATTGTTGTGGCGTGTACGTCTTAACATGTAGCATCTAAAGAGAACCAAAAGGAGAATTTTCTTTCGTCAAAATTTTTCAGAAAATCACGTTTTAAGGAAATCCCGCATCGTGCGAAATTATCTTGTTTTTCCTAAACAACACGTTGTAAGTCGAAAAGCTTTCATGTTGCGTGTATGTCTAAGTGTGTAGCCTCAAAAGAGAAGGCACAGGACAGTTTTCTCTCGAAAGGATATGTAAGAATACCACTTCATAAGGAAATACAGTTTTGCAGAGTAAAGACATATACGTACGCATTGGAAACTCTTTACGAGAAGAAATAACGCATCGTACAAAATTAGCTTGTATCTCCAAAACTACACGTTGTATCTCGAAAAGAATTGTTGTGGCGTGTACGTCTTAACATGTAGCATCTAAAGAGAACCAAAAGGAGAATTTTCTTTCGTCAAAATTTTTCAGAAAATCACGTTTTAAGGAAATCCCGCATCGTGCGAAATTATCTTGTTTTTCCTAAACAACACGTTGTAAGTCGAAAAGCTTTCATGTTGCGTGTATGTCTAAGTGTGTAGCCTCAAAAGAGAAGGCACAGGACAGTTTTCTCTCGAAAGGATATGTAAGAATACCACTTCATAAGGAAATACAGTTTTGCAGAGTAAAGACATATACGTACGCATTGGAAACTCTTTACGAGAAGAAATAACGCATCGTACAAAATTAGCTTGTATCTCCAAAACTACACGTTGTATCTCGAAAAGAATTGTTGTGGCGTGTACGTCTTAACATGTAGCATCTAAAGAGAACCAAAAGGAGAATTTTCTTTCGTCAAAATTTTTCAGAAAATCACGTTTTAAGGAAATCCCGCATCGTGCGAAATTATCTTGTTTTTCCTAAACAACACGTTGTAAGTCGAAAAGCTTTCATGTTGCGTGTATGTCTAAGTGTGTAGCCTCAAAAGAGAAGGCACAGGACAGTTTTCTCTCGAAAGGATATGTAAGAATACCACTTCATAAGGAAATACAGTTTTGCAGAGTAAAGACATATACGTACGCATTGGAAACTCTTTACGAGAAGAAATAACGCATCGTACAAAATTAGCTTGTATCTCCAAAACTACACGTTGTATCTCGAAAAGAATTGTTGTGGCGTGTACGTCTTAACATGTAGCATCTAAAGAGAACCAAAAGGAGAATTTTCTTTCGTCAAAATTTTTCAGAAAATCACGTTTTAAGGAAATCCCGCATCGTGCGAAATTATCTTGTTTTTCCTAAACAACACGTTGTAAGTCGAAAAGCTTTCATGTTGCGTGTATGTCTAAGTGTGTAGCCTCAAAAGAGAAGGCACAGGACAGTTTTCTCTCGAAAGGATATGTAAGAATACCACTTCATAAGGAAATACAGTTTTGCAGAGTAAAGACATATACGTACGCACTGGAAACTCTTTACGAGAAGAAATAACGCATCGTACAAAATTAGCTTGTATCTCCAAAACTACACGTTGTATCTCGAAAAGAATTGTTGTGGCGTGTACGTCTTAACATGTAGCATCTAAAGAGAACCAAAAGGAGAATTTTCTTTCGTCAAAATTTTTCAGAAAATCACGTTTTAAGGAAATCCCGCATCGTGCGAAATTATCTTGTTTTTCCTAAACAACACGTTGTAAGTCGAAAAGCTTTCATGTTGCGTGTATGTCTAAGTGTGTAGCCTCAAAAGAGAAGGCACAGGACAGTTTTCTCTCGAAAGGATATGTAAGAATACCACTTCATAAGGAAATACAGTTTTGCAGAGTAAAGACATATACGTACGCATTGGAAACTCTTTACGAGAAGAAATAACGCATCGTACAAAATTAGCTTGTATCTCCAAAACTACACGTTGTATCTCGAAAAGAATTGTTGTGGCGTGTACGTCTTAACATGTAGCATCTAAAGAGAACCAAAAGGAGAATTTTCTTTCGTCAAAATTTTTCAGAAAATCACGTTTTAAGGAAATCCCGCATCGTGCGAAATTATCTTGTTTTTCCTAAACAACACGTTGTAAGTCGAAAAGCTTTCATGTTGCGTGTATGTCTAAGTGTGTAGCCTCAAAAGAGAAGGCACAGGACAGTTTTCTCTCGAAAGGATATGTAAGAATACCACTTCATAAGGAAATACAGTTTTGCAGAGTAAAGACATATACGTACGCATTGGAAACTCTTTACGAGAAGAAATAACGCATCGTACAAAATTAGCTTGTATCTCCAAAACTACACGTTGTATCTCGAAAAGAATTGTTGTGGCGTGTACGTCTTAACATGTAGCATCTAAAGAGAACCAAAAGGAGAATTTTCTTTCGTCAAAATTTTTCAGAAAATCACGTTTTAAGGAAATCCCGCATCGTGCGAAATTATCTTGTTTTTCCTAAACAACACGTTGTAAGTCGAAAAGCTTTCATGTTGCGTGTATGTCTAAGTGTGTAGCCTCAAAAGAGAAGGCACAGGACAGTTTTCTCTCGAAAGGATATGTAAGAATACCACTTCATAAGGAAATACAGTTTTGCAGAGTAAAGACATATACGTACGCATTGGAAACTCTTTACGAGAAGAAATAACGCATCGTACAAAATTAGCTTGTATCTCCAAAACTACACGTTGTATCTCGAAAAGAATTGTTGTGGCGTGTACGTCTTAACATGTAGCATCTAAAGAGAACCAAAAGGAGAATTTTCTTTCGTCAAAATTTTTCAGAAAATCACGTTTTAAGGAAATCCCGCATCGTGCGAAATTATCTTGTTTTTCCTAAACAACACGTTGTAAGTCGAAAAGCTTTCATGTTGCGTGTATGTCTAAGTGTGTAGCCTCAAAAGAGAAGGCACAGGACAGTTTTCTCTCGAAAGGATATGTAAGAATACCACTTCATAAGGAAATACAGTTTTGCAGAGTAAAGACATATACGTACGCACTGGAAACTCTTTACGAGAAGAAATAACGCATCGTACAAAATTAGCTTGTATCTCCAAAACTACACGTTGTATCTCGAAAAGAATTGTTGTGGCGTGTACGTCTTAACATGTAGCATCTAAAGAGAACCAAAAGGAGAATTTTCTTTCGTCAAAATTTTTCAGAAAATCACGTTTTAAGGAAATCCCGCATCGTGCGAAATTATCTTGTTTTTCCTAAACAACACGTTGTAAGTCGAAAAGCTTTCATGTTGCGTGTATGTCTAAGTGTGTAGCCTCAAAAGAGAAGGCACAGGACAGTTTTCTCTCGAAAGGATATGTAAGAATACCACTTCATAAGGAAATACAGTTTTGCAGAGTAAAGACATATACGTACGCATTGGAAACTCTTTACGAGAAGAAATAACGCATCGTACAAAATTAGCTTGTATCTCCAAAACTACACGTTGTATCTCGAAAAGAATTGTTGTGGCGTGTACGTCTTAACATGTAGCATCTAAAGAGAACCAAAAGGAGAATTTTCTTTCGTCAAAATTTTTCAGAAAATCACGTTTTAAGGAAATCCCGCATCGTGCGAAATTATCTTGTTTTTCCTAAACAACACGTTGTAAGTCGAAAAGCTTTCATGTTGCGTGTATGTCTAAGTGTGTAGCCTCAAAAGAGAAGGCACAGGACAGTTTTCTCTCGAAAGGATATGTAAGAATACCACTTCATAAGGAAATACAGTTTTGCAGAGTAAAGACATATACGTACGCATTGGAAACTCTTTACGAGAAGAAATAACGCATCGTACAAAATTAGCTTGTATCTCCAAAACTACACGTTGTATCTCGAAAAGAATTGTTGTGGCGTGTACGTCTTAACATGTAGCATCTAAAGAGAACCAAAAGGAGAATTTTCTTTCGTCAAAATTTTTCAGAAAATCACGTTTTAAGGAAATCCCGCATCGTGCGAAATTATCTTGTTTTTCCTAAACAACACGTTGTAAGTCGAAAAGCTTTCATGTTGCGTGTATGTCTAAGTGTGTAGCCTCAAAAGAGAAGGCACAGGACAGTTTTCTCTCGAAAGGATATGTAAGAATACCACTTCATAAGGAAATACAGTTTTGCAGAGTAAAGACATATACGTACGCATTGGAAACTCTTTACGAGAAGAAATAACGCATCGTACAAAATTAGCTTGTATCTCCAAAACTACACGTTGTATCTCGAAAAGAATTGTTGTGGCGTGTACGTCTTAACATGTAGCATCTAAAGAGAACCAAAAGGAGAATTTTCTTTCGTCAAAATTTTTCAGAAAATCACGTTTTAAGGAAATCCCGCATCGTGCGAAATTATCTTGTTTTTCCTAAACAACACGTTGTAAGTCGAAAAGCTTTCATGTTGCGTGTATGTCTAAGTGTGTAGCCTCAAAAGAGAAGGCACAGGACAGTTTTCTCTCGAAAGGATATGTAAGAATACCACTTCATAAGGAAATACAGTTTTGCAGAGTAAAGACATATACGTACGCATTGGAAACTCTTTACGAGAAGAAATAACGCATCGTACAAAATTAGCTTGTATCTCCAAAACTACACGTTGTATCTCGAAAAGAATTGTTGTGGCGTGTACGTCTTAACATGTAGCATCTAAAGAGAACCAAAAGGAGAATTTTCTTTCGTCAAAATTTTTCAGAAAATCACGTTTTAAGGAAATCCCGCATCGTGCGAAATTATCTTGTTTTTCCTAAACAACACGTTGTAAGTCGAAAAGCTTTCATGTTGCGTGTATGTCTAAGTGTGTAGCCTCAAAAGAGAAGGCACAGGACAGTTTTCTCTCGAAAGGATATGTAAGAATACCACTTCATAAGGAAATACAGTTTTGCAGAGTAAAGACATATACGTACGCACTGGAAACTCTTTACGAGAAGAAATAACGCATCGTACAAAATTAGCTTGTATCTCCAAAACTACACGTTGTATCTCGAAAAGAATTGTTGTGGCGTGTACGTCTTAACATGTAGCATCTAAAGAGAACCAAAAGGAGAATTTTCTTTCGTCAAAATTTTTCAGAAAATCACGTTTTAAGGAAATCCCGCATCGTGCGAAATTATCTTGTTTTTCCTAAACAACACGTTGTAAGTCGAAAAGCTTTCATGTTGCGTGTATGTCTAAGTGTGTAGCCTCAAAAGAGAAGGCACAGGACAGTTTTCTCTCGAAAGGATATGTAAGAATACCACTTCATAAGGAAATACAGTTTTGCAGAGTAAAGACATATACGTACGCATTGGAAACTCTTTACGAGAAGAAATAACGCATCGTACAAAATTAGCTTGTATCTCCAAAACTACACGTTGTATCTCGAAAAGAATTGTTGTGGCGTGTACGTCTTAACATGTAGCATCTAAAGAGAACCAAAAGGAGAATTTTCTTTCGTCAAAATTTTTCAGAAAATCACGTTTTAAGGAAATCCCGCATCGTGCGAAATTATCTTGTTTTTCCTAAACAACACGTTGTAAGTCGAAAAGCTTTCATGTTGCGTGTATGTCTGTGTGTAGCCTCAAAAGAGAAGGCACAGGACAGTTTTCTCTCGAAAGGATATGTAAGAATACCACTTCATAAGGAAATACAGTTTTGCAGAGTAAAGACATATACGTACGCACTGGAAACTCTTTACGAGAAGAAATAACGCATCGTACAAAATTAGCTTGTATCTCCAAAACTACACGTTGTATCTCGAAAAGAATTGTTGTGGCGTGTACGTCTTAACATGTAGCATCTAAAGAGAACCAAAAGGAGAATTTTCTTTCGTCAAAATTTTTCAGAAAATCACGTTTTAAGGAAATCCCGCATCGTGCGAAATTATCTTGTTTTTCCTAAACAACACGTTGTAAGTCGAAAAGCTTTCATGTTGCGTGTATGTCTAAGTGTGTAGCCTCAAAAGAGAAGGCACAGGACAGTTTTCTCTCGAAAGGATATGTAAGAATACCACTTCATAAGGAAATACAGTTTTGCAGAGTAAAGACATATACGTACGCATTGGAAACTCTTTACGAGAAGAAATAACGCATCGTACAAAATTAGCTTGTATCTCCAAAACTACACGTTGTATCTCGAAAAGAATTGTTGTGGCGTGTACGTCTTAACATGTAGCATCTAAAGAGAACCAAAAGGAGAATTTTCTTTCGTCAAAATTTTTCAGAAAATCACGTTTTAAGGAAATCCCGCATCGTGCGAAATTATCTTGTTTTTCCTAAACAACACGTTGTAAGTCGAAAAGCTTTCATGTTGCGTGTATGTCTAAGTGTGTAGCCTCAAAAGAGAAGGCACAGGACAGTTTTCTCTCGAAAGGATATGTAAGAATACCACTTCATAAGGAAATACAGTTTTGCAGAGTAAAGACATATACGTACGCATTGGAAACTCTTTACGAGAAGAAATAACGCATCGTACAAAATTAGCTTGTATCTCCAAAACTACACGTTGTATCTCGAAAAGAATTGTTGTGGCGTGTACGTCTTAACATGTAGCATCTAAAGAGAACCAAAAGGAGAATTTTCTTTCGTCAAAATTTTTCAGAAAATCACGTTTTAAGGAAATCCCGCATCGTGCGAAATTATCTTGTTTTTCCTAAACAACACGTTGTAAGTCGAAAAGCTTTCATGTTGCGTGTATGTCTAAGTGTGTAGCCTCAAAAGAGAAGGCACAGGACAGTTTTCTCTCGAAAGGATATGTAAGAATACCACTTCATAAGGAAATACAGTTTTGCAGAGTAAAGACATATACGTACGCACTGGAAACTCTTTACGAGAAGAAATAACGCATCGTACAAAATTAGCTTGTATCTCCAAAACTACACGTTGTATCTCGAAAAGAATTGTTGTGGCGTGTACGTCTTAACATGTAGCATCTAAAGAGAACCAAAAGGAGAATTTTCTTTCGTCAAAATTTTTCAGAAAATCACGTTTTAAGGAAATCCCGCATCGTGCGAAATTATCTTGTTTTTCCTAAACAACACGTTGTAAGTCGAAAAGCTTTCATGTTGCGTGTATGTCTAAGTGTGTAGCCTCAAAAGAGAAGGCACAGGACAGTTTTCTCTCGAAAGGATATGTAAGAATACCACTTCATAAGGAAATACAGTTTTGCAGAGTAAAGACATATACGTACGCATTGGAAACTCTT
Source organism: Apodemus sylvaticus (assembly GCF_947179515.1). Lineage (NCBI taxonomy): Eukaryota > Metazoa > Chordata > Mammalia > Rodentia > Muridae > Apodemus > Apodemus sylvaticus. The sequence continues at coordinate 7,825 of NW_026263459.1, forward strand.
TACGAGAAGAAATAACGCATCGTACAAAATTAGCTTGTATCTCCAAAACTACACGTTGTATCTCGAAAAGAATTGTTGTGGCGTGTACGTCTTAACATGTAGCATCTAAAGAGAACCAAAAGGAGAATTTTCTTTCGTCAAAATTTTTCAGAAAATCACGTTTTAAGGAAATCCCGCATCGTGCGAAATTATCTTGTTTTTCCTAAACAACACGTTGTAAGTCGAAAAGCTTTCATGTTGCGTGTATGTCTAAGTGTGTAGCCTCAAAAGAGAAGGCACAGGACAGTTTTCTCTCGAAAGGATATGTAAGAATACCACTTCATAAGGAAATACAGTTTTGCAGAGTAAAGACATATACGTACGCATTGGAAACTCTTTACGAGAAGAAATAACGCATCGTACAAAATTAGCTTGTATCTCCAAAACTACACGTTGTATCTCGAAAAGAATTGTTGTGGCGTGTACGTCTTAACATGTAGCATCTAAAGAGAACCAAAAGGAGAATTTTCTTTCGTCAAAATTTTTCAGAAAATCACGTTTTAAGGAAATCCCGCATCGTGCGAAATTATCTTGTTTTTCCTAAACAACACGTTGTAAGTCGAAAAGCTTTCATGTTGCGTGTATGTCTAAGTGTGTAGCCTCAAAAGAGAAGGCACAGGACAGTTTTCTCTCGAAAGGATATGTAAGAATACCACTTCATAAGGAAATACAGTTTTGCAGAGTAAAGACATATACGTACGCACTGGAAACTCTTTACGAGAAGAAATAACGCATCGTACAAAATTAGCTTGTATCTCCAAAACTACACGTTGTATCTCGAAAAGAATTGTTGTGGCGTGTACGTCTTAACATGTAGCATCTAAAGAGAACCAAAAGGAGAATTTTCTTTCGTCAAAATTTTTCAGAAAATCACGTTTTAAGGAAATCCCGCATCGTGCGAAATTATCTTGTTTTTCCTAAACAACACGTTGTAAGTCGAAAAGCTTTCATGTTGCGTGTATGTCTAAGTGTGTAGCCTCAAAAGAGAAGGCACAGGACAGTTTTCTCTCGAAAGGATATGTAAGAATACCACTTCATAAGGAAATACAGTTTTGCAGAGTAAAGACATATACGTACGCACTGGAAACTCTTTACGAGAAGAAATAACGCATCGTACAAAATTAGCTTGTATCTCCAAAACTACACGTTGTATCTCGAAAAGAATTGTTGTGGCGTGTACGTCTTAACATGTAGCATCTAAAGAGAACCAAAAGGAGAATTTTCTTTCGTCAAAATTTTTCAGAAAATCACGTTTTAAGGAAATCCCGCATCGTGCGAAATTATCTTGTTTTTCCTAAACAACACGTTGTAAGTCGAAAAGCTTTCATGTTGCGTGTATGTCTAAGTGTGTAGCCTCAAAAGAGAAGGCACAGGACAGTTTTCTCTCGAAAGGATATGTAAGAATACCACTTCATAAGGAAATACAGTTTTGCAGAGTAAAGACATATACGTACGCATTGGAAACTCTTTACGAGAAGAAATAACGCATCGTACAAAATTAGCTTGTATCTCCAAAACTACACGTTGTATCTCGAAAAGAATTGTTGTGGCGTGTACGTCTTAACATGTAGCATCTAAAGAGAACCAAAAGGAGAATTTTCTTTCGTCAAAATTTTTCAGAAAATCACGTTTTAAGGAAATCCCGCATCGTGCGAAATTATCTTGTTTTTCCTAAACAACACGTTGTAAGTCGAAAAGCTTTCATGTTGCGTGTATGTCTAAGTGTGTAGCCTCAAAAGAGAAGGCACAGGACAGTTTTCTCTCGAAAGGATATGTAAGAATACCACTTCATAAGGAAATACAGTTTTGCAGAGTAAAGACATATACGTACGCATTGGAAACTCTTTACGAGAAGAAATAACGCATCGTACAAAATTAGCTTGTATCTCCAAAACTACACGTTGTATCTCGAAAAGAATTGTTGTGGCGTGTACGTCTTAACATGTAGCATCTAAAGAGAACCAAAAGGAGAATTTTCTTTCGTCAAAATTTTTCAGAAAATCACGTTTTAAGGAAATCCCGCATCGTGCGAAATTATCTTGTTTTTCCTAAACAACACGTTGTAAGTCGAAAAGCTTTCATGTTGCGTGTATGTCTAAGTGTGTAGCCTCAAAAGAGAAGGCACAGGACAGTTTTCTCTCGAAAGGATATGTAAGAATACCACTTCATAAGGAAATACAGTTTTGCAGAGTAAAGACATATACGTACGCATTGGAAACTCTTTACGAGAAGAAATAACGCATCGTACAAAATTAGCTTGTATCTCCAAAACTACACGTTGTATCTCGAAAAGAATTGTTGTGGCGTGTACGTCTTAACATGTAGCATCTAAAGAGAACCAAAAGGAGAATTTTCTTTCGTCAAAATTTTTCAGAAAATCACGTTTTAAGGAAATCCCGCATCGTGCGAAATTATCTTGTTTTTCCTAAACAACACGTTGTAAGTCGAAAAGCTTTCATGTTGCGTGTATGTCTAAGTGTGTAGCCTCAAAAGAGAAGGCACAGGACAGTTTTCTCTCGAAAGGATATGTAAGAATACCACTTCATAAGGAAATACAGTTTTGCAGAGTAAAGACATATACGTACGCATTGGAAACTCTTTACGAGAAGAAATAACGCATCGTACAAAATTAGCTTGTATCTCCAAAACTACACGTTGTATCTCGAAAAGAATTGTTGTGGCGTGTACGTCTTAACATGTAGCATCTAAAGAGAACCAAAAGGAGAATTTTCTTTCGTCAAAATTTTTCAGAAAATCACGTTTTAAGGAAATCCCGCATCGTGCGAAATTATCTTGTTTTTCCTAAACAACACGTTGTAAGTCGAAAAGCTTTCATGTTGCGTGTATGTCTAAGTGTGTAGCCTCAAAAGAGAAGGCACAGGACAGTTTTCTCTCGAAAGGATATGTAAGAATACCACTTCATAAGGAAATACAGTTTTGCAGAGTAAAGACATATACGTACGCACTGGAAACTCTTTACGAGAAGAAATAACGCATCGTACAAAATTAGCTTGTATCTCCAAAACTACACGTTGTATCTCGAAAAGAATTGTTGTGGCGTGTACGTCTTAACATGTAGCATCTAAAGAGAACCAAAAGGAGAATTTTCTTTCGTCAAAATTTTTCAGAAAATCACGTTTTAAGGAAATCCCGCATCGTGCGAAATTATCTTGTTTTTCCTAAACAACACGTTGTAAGTCGAAAAGCTTTCATGTTGCGTGTATGTCTAAGTGTGTAGCCTCAAAAGAGAAGGCACAGGACAGTTTTCTCTCGAAAGGATATGTAAGAATACCACTTCATAAGGAAATACAGTTTTGCAGAGTAAAGACATATACGTACGCATTGGAAACTCTTTACGAGAAGAAATAACGCATCGTACAAAATTAGCTTGTATCTCCAAAACTACACGTTGTATCTCGAAAAGAATTGTTGTGGCGTGTACGTCTTAACATGTAGCATCTAAAGAGAACCAAAAGGAGAATTTTCTTTCGTCAAAATTTTTCAGAAAATCACGTTTTAAGGAAATCCCGCATCGTGCGAAATTATCTTGTTTTTCCTAAACAACACGTTGTAAGTCGAAAAGCTTTCATGTTGCGTGTATGTCTAAGTGTGTAGCCTCAAAAGAGAAGGCACAGGACAGTTTTCTCTCGAAAGGATATGTAAGAATACCACTTCATAAGGAAATACAGTTTTGCAGAGTAAAGACATATACGTACGCATTGGAAACTCTTTACGAGAAGAAATAACGCATCGTACAAAATTAGCTTGTATCTCCAAAACTACACGTTGTATCTCGAAAAGAATTGTTGTGGGCGTGTACGTCTTAACATGTAGCATCTAAAGAGAACCAAAAGGAGAATTTTCTTTCGTCAAAATTTTTCAGAAAATCACGTTTTAAGGAAATCCCGCATCGTGCGAAATTATCTTGTTTTTCCTAAACAACACGTTGTAAGTCGAAAAGCTTTCATGTTGCGTGTATGTCTAAGTGTGTAGCCTCAAAAGAGAAGGCACAGGACAGTTTTCTCTCGAAAGGATATGTAAGAATACCACTTCATAAGGAAATACAGTTTTGCAGAGTAAAGACATATACGTACGCATTGGAAACTCTTTACGAGAAGAAATAACGCATCGTACAAAATTAGCTTGTATCTCCAAAACTACACGTTGTATCTCGAAAAGAATTGTTGTGGCGTGTACGTCTTAACATGTAGCATCTAAAGAGAACCAAAAGGAGAATTTTCTTTCGTCAAAATTTTTCAGAAAATCACGTTTTAAGGAAATCCCGCATCGTGCGAAATTATCTTGTTTTTCCTAAACAACACGTTGTAAGTCGAAAAGCTTTCATGTTGCGTGTATGTCTAAGTGTGTAGCCTCAAAAGAGAAGGCACAGGACAGTTTTCTCTCGAAAGGATATGTAAGAATACCACTTCATAAGGAAATACAGTTTTGCAGAGTAAAGACATATACGTACGCATTGGAAACTCTTTACGAGAAGAAATAACGCATCGTACAAAATTAGCTTGTATCTCCAAAACTACACGTTGTATCTCGAAAAGAATTGTTGTGGCGTGTACGTCTTAACATGTAGCATCTAAAGAGAACCAAAAGGAGAATTTTCTTTCGTCAAAATTTTTCAGAAAATCACGTTTTAAGGAAATCCCGCATCGTGCGAAATTATCTTGTTTTTCCTAAACAACACGTTGTAAGTCGAAAAGCTTTCATGTTGCGTGTATGTCTAAGTGTGTAGCCTCAAAAGAGAAGGCACAGGACAGTTTTCTCTCGAAAGGATATGTAAGAATACCACTTCATAAGGAAATACAGTTTTGCAGAGTAAAGACATATACGTACGCATTGGAAACTCTTTACGAGAAGAAATAACGCATCGTACAAAATTAGCTTGTATCTCCAAAACTACACGTTGTATCTCGAAAAGAATTGTTGTGGCGTGTACGTCTTAACATGTAGCATCTAAAGAGAACCAAAAGGAGAATTTTCTTTCGTCAAAATTTTTCAGAAAATCACGTTTTAAGGAAATCCCGCATCGTGCGAAATTATCTTGTTTTTCCTAAACAACACGTTGTAAGTCGAAAAGCTTTCATGTTGCGTGTATGTCTAAGTGTGTAGCCTCAAAAGAGAAGGCACAGGACAGTTTTCTCTCGAAAGGATATGTAAGAATACCACTTCATAAGGAAATACAGTTTTGCAGAGTAAAGACATATACGTACGCATTGGAAACTCTTTACGAGAAGAAATAACGCATCGTACAAAATTAGCTTGTATCTCCAAAACTACACGTTGTATCTCGAAAAGAATTGTTGTGGCGTGTACGTCTTAACATGTAGCATCTAAAGAGAACCAAAAGGAGAATTTTCTTTCGTCAAAATTTTTCAGAAAATCACGTTTTAAGGAAATCCCGCATCGTGCGAAATTATCTTGTTTTTCCTAAACAACACGTTGTAAGTCGAAAAGCTTTCATGTTGCGTGTATGTCTAAGTGTGTAGCCTCAAAAGAGAAGGCACAGGACAGTTTTCTCTCGAAAGGATATGTAAGAATACCACTTCATAAGGAAATACAGTTTTGCAGAGTAAAGACATATACGTACGCATTGGAAACTCTTTACGAGAAGAAATAACGCATCGTACAAAATTAGCTTGTATCTCCAAAACTACACGTTGTATCTCGCAAAGAATTGTTGTGGCGTGTACGTCTTAACATGTAGCATCTAAAGAGAACCAAAAGGAGAATTTTCTTTCGTCAAAATTTTTCAGAAAATCACGTTTTAAGGAAATCCCGCATCGTGCGAAATTATCTTGTTTTTCCTAAACAACACGTTGTAAGTCGAAAAGCTTTCATGTTGCGTGTATGTCTAAGTGTGTAGCCTCAAAAGAGAAGGCACAGGACAGTTTTTTCTCCTCGAAAGGATATGTAAGAATACCACTTCATAAGGAAATACAGTTTTGCAGAGTAAAGACATATACGTACGCATTGGAAACTCTTTACGAGAAGAAATAACGCATCGTACAAAATTAGCTTGTATCTCCAAAACTACAACGTTGTATCTCGAAAAGAATTGTTGTGGCGTGTACGTCTTAACATGTAGCATCTAAAGAGAACCAAAAGGAGAATTTTCTTTCGTCAAAATTTTTCAGAAAATCACGTTTTAAGGAAATCCCGCTTCGTGCGAAATTATCTTGTTTTTCCTAAACAACACGTTGTAAGTCGAAAAGCTTTCATGTTGCGTGTATGTCTAAGTGTGTAGCCTCAAAAGAGAAGGCACAGGACAGTTTTCTCTCGAAAGGATATGTAAGAATACCACTTCATAAGGAAATACAGTTTTGCAGAGTAAAGACATATACGTACGCATTGGAAACTCTTTACGAGAAGAAATAACGCATCGTACAAAATTAGCTTGTATCTCCAAAACTACACGTTGTATCTCGAAAAGAATTGTTGTGGCGTGTACGTCTTAACATGTAGCATCTAAAGAGAACCAAAAGGAGAATTTTCTTTCGTCAAAATTTTTCAGAAAATCACGTTTTAAGGAAATCCCGCATCGTGCGAAATTATCTTGTTTTTCCTAAACAACACGTTGTAAGTCGAAAAGCTTTCATGTTGCGTGTATGTCTAAGTGTGTAGCCTCAAAAGAGAAGGCACAGGACAGTTTTCTCTCGAAAGGATATGTAAGAATACCACTTCATAAGGAAATACAGTTTTGCAGAGTAAAGACATATACGTACGCACTGGAAACTCTTTACGAGAAGAAATAACGCATCGTACAAAATTAGCTTGTATCTCCAAAACTACACGTTGTATCTCGAAAAGAATTGTTGTGGCGTGTACGTCTTAACATGTAGCATCTAAAGAGAACCAAAAGGAGAATTTTCTTTCGTCAAAATTTTTCAGAAAATCACGTTTTAAGGAAATCCCGCATCGTGCGAAATTATCTTGTTTTTCCTAAACAACACGTTGTAAGTCGAAAAGCTTTCATGTTGCGTGTATGTCTAAGTGTGTAGCCTCAAAAGAGAAGGCACAGGACAGTTTTCTCTCGAAAGGATATGTAAGAATACCACTTCATAAGCAAATACAGTTTTGCAGAGTAAAGACATATACGTACGCACTGGAAACTCTTTACGAGAAGAAATAACGCATCGTACAAAATTAGCTTGTATCTCCAAAACTACACGTTGTATCTCGAAAAGAATTGTTGTGGCGTGTACGTCTTAACATGTAGCATCTAAAGAGAACCAAAAGGAGAATTTTCTTTCGTCAAAATTTTTCAGAAAATCACGTTTTAAGGAAATCCCGCATCGTGCGAAATTATCTTGTTTTTCCTAAACAACACGTTGTAAGTCGAAAAGCTTTCATGTTGCGTGTATGTCTAAGTGTGTAGCCTCAAAAGAGAAGGCACAGGACAGTTTTTCTCTCGAAAGGATATGTAAGAATACCACTTCATAAGGAAATACAGTTTTGCAGAGTAAAGACATATACGTACGCATTGGAAACTCTTTACGAGAAGAAATAACGCATCGTACAAAATTAGCTTGTATCTCCAAAACTACACGTTGTATCTCGAAAAGAATTGTTGTGGCGTGTACGTCTTAACATGTAGCATCTAAAGAGAACCAAAAGGAGAATTTTCTTTCGTCAAAATTTTTCAGAAAATCACGTTTTAAGGAAATCCCGCATCGTGCGAAATTATCTTGTTTTTCCTAAACAACACGTTGTAAGTCGAAAAGCTTTCATGTTGCGTGTATGTCTAAGTGTGTAGCCTCAAAAGAGAAGGCACAGGACAGTTTTCTCTCGAAAGGATATGTAAGAATACCACTTCATAAGGAAATACAGTTTTGCAGAGTAAAGACATATACGTACGCACTGGAAACTCTTTACGAGAAGAAATAACGCATCGTACAAAATTAGCTTGTATCTCCAAAACTACACGTTGTATCTCGAAAAGAATTGTTGTGGCGTGTACGTCTTAACATGTAGCATCTAAAGAGAACCAAAAGGAGAATTTTCTTTCGTCAAAATTTTTCAGAAAATCACGTTTTAAGGAAATCCCCGCATCGTGCGAAATTATCTTGTTTTTCCTAAACAACACGTTGTAAGTCGAAAAGCTTTCATGTTGCGTGTATGTCTAAGTGTGTAGCCTCAAAAGAGAAGGCACAGGACAGTTTTCTCTCGAAAGGATATGTAAGAATACCACTTCATAAGGAAATACAGTTTTGCAGAGTAAAGACATATACGTACGCACTGGAAACTCTTTACGAGAAGAAATAACGCATCGTACAAAATTAGCTTGTATCTCCAAAACTACACGTTGTATCTCGAAAAGAATTGTTGTGGCGTGTACGTCTTAACATGTAGCATCTAAAGAGAACCAAAAGGAGAATTTTCTTTCGTCAAAATTTTTCAGAAAATCACGTTTTAAGGAAATCCCGCATCGTGCGAAATTATCTTGTTTTTCCTAAACAACACGTTGTAAGTCGAAAAGCTTTCATGTTGCGTGTATGTCTAAGTGTGTAGCCTCAAAAGAGAAGGCACAGGACAGTTTTCTCTCGAAAGGATATGTAAGAATACCACTTCATAAGGAAATACAGTTTTGCAGAGTAAAGACATATACGTACGCATTGGAAACTCTTTACGAGAAGAAATAACGCATCGTACAAAATTAGCTTGTATCTCCAAAACTACACGTTGTATCTCGAAAAGAATTGTTGTGGCGTGTACGTCTTAACATGTAGCATCTAAAGAGAACCAAAAGGAGAATTTTCTTTCGTCAAAATTTTTCAGAAAATCACGTTTTAAGGAAATCCCGCATCGTGCGAAATTATCTTGTTTTTCCTAAACAACACGTTGTAAGTCGAAAAGCTTTCATGTTGCGTGTATGTCTAAGTGTGTAGCCTCAAAAGAGAAGGCACAGGACAGTTTTCTCTCGAAAGGATATGTAAGAATACCACTTCATAAGGAAATACAGTTTTGCAGAGTAAAGACATATACGTACGCATTGGAAACTCTTTACGAGAAGAAATAACGCATCGTACAAAATTAGCTTGTATCTCCAAAACTACACGTTGTATCTCGAAAAGAATTGTTGTGGCGTGTACGTCTTAACATGTAGCATCTAAAGAGAACCAAAAGGAGAATTTTCTTTCGTCAAAATTTTTCAGAAAATCACGTTTTAAGGAAATCCCGCATCGTGCGAAATTATCTTGTTTTTCCTAAACAACACGTTGTAAGTCGAAAAGCTTTCATGTTGCGTGTATGTCTAAGTGTGTAGCCTCAAAGAGAAGGCACAGGACAGTTTTCTCTCGAAAGGATATGTAAGAATACCACTTCATAAGGAAATACAGTTTTGCAGAGTAAAGACATATACGTACGCATTGGAAACTCTTTACGAGAAGAAATAACGCATCGTACAAAATTAGCTTGTATCTCCAAAACTACACGTTGTATCTCGCAAAGAATTGTTGTGGCGTGTACGTCTTAACATGTAGCATCTAAAGAGAACCAAAAGGAGAATTTTCTTTCGTCAAAATTTTTCAGAAAATCACGTTTTAAGGAAATCCCGCATCGTGCGAAATTATCTTGTTTTTCCTAAACAACACGTTGTAAGTCGAAAAGCTTTCATGTTGCGTGTATGTCTAAGTGTGTAGCCTCAAAAGAGAAGGCACAGGACAGTTTTCTCTCGAAAGGATATGTAAGAATACCACTTCATAAGGAAATACAGTTTTGCAGAGTAAAGACATATACGTACGCATTGGAAACTCTTTACGAGAAGAAATAACGCATCGTACAAAATTAGCTTGTATCTCCAAAACTACACGTTGTATCTCGAAAAGAATTGTTGTGGCGTGTACGTCTTAACATGTAGCATCTAAAGAGAACCAAAAGGAGAATTTTCTTTCGTCAAAATTTTTCAGAAAATCACGTTTTAAGGAAATCCCGCATCGTGCGAAATTATCTTGTTTTTCCTAAACAACACGTTGTAAGTCGAAAAGCTTTCATGTTGCGTGTATGTCTAAGTGTGTAGCCTCAAAAGAGAAGGCACAGGACAGTTTTCTCTCGAAAGGATATGTAAGAATACCACTTCATAAGGAAATACAGTTTTGCAGAGTAAAGACATATACGTACGCATTGGAAACTCTTTACGAGAAGAAATAACGCATCGTACAAAATTAGCTTGTATCTCCAAAACTACACGTTGTATCTCGAAAAGAATTGTTGTGGCGTGTACGTCTTAACATGTAGCATCTAAAGAGAACCAAAAGGAGAATTTTCTTTCGTCAAAATTTTTCAGAAAATCACGTTTTAAGGAAATCCCGCATGGTGCGAAATTATCTTGTTTTTCCTAAACAACACGTTGTAAGTCGAAAAGCTTTCATGTTGCGTGTATGTCTAAGTGTGTAGCCTCAAAAGAGAAGGCACAGGACAGTTTTCTCTCGAAAGGATATGTAAGAATACCACTTCATAAGGAAATACAGTTTTGCAGAGTAAAGACATATACGTACGCATTGGAAACTCTTTACGAGAAGAAATAACGCATCGTACAAAATTAGCTTGTATCTCCAAAACTACACGTTGTATCTCGAAAAGAATTGTTGTGGCGTGTACGTCTTAACATGTAGCATCTAAAGAGAACCAAAAGGAGAATTTTCTTTCGTCAAAATTTTTCAGAAAATCACGTTTTAAGGAAATCCCGCATCGTGCGAAATTATCTTGTTTTTCCTAAACAACACGTTGTAAGTCGAAAAGCTTTCATGTTGCGTGTATGTCTAAGTGTGTAGCCTCAAAAGAGAAGGCACAGGACAGTTTTCTCTCGAAAGGATATGTAAGAATACCACTTCATAAGGAAATACAGTTTTGCAGAGTAAAGACATATACGTACGCATTGGAAACTCTTTACGAGAAGAAATAACGCATCGTACAAAATTAGCTTGTATCTCCAAAACTACACGTTGTATCTCGCAAAGAATTGTTGTGGCGTGTACGTCTTAACATGTAGCATCTAAAGAGAACCAAAAGGGAGAATTTTCTTTCGTCAAAATTTTTCAGAAAATCACGTTTTAAGGAAATCCCGCATCGTGCGAAATTATCTTGTTTTTCCTAAACAACACGTTGTAAGTCGAAAAGCTTTCATGTTGCGTGTATGTCTAAGTGTGTAGCCTCAAAAGAGAAGGCACAGGACAGTTTTCTCTCGAAAGGATATGTAAGAATACCACTTCATAAGGAAATACAGTTTTGCAGAGTAAAGACATATACGTACGCATTGGAAACTCTTTACGAGAAGAAATAACGCATCGTACAAAATTAGCTTGTATCTCCAAAACTACACGTTGTATCTCGAAAAGAATTGTTGTGGCGTGTACGTCTTAACATGTAGCATCTAAAGAGAACCAAAAGGAGAATTTTCTTTCGTCAAAATTTTTCAGAAAATCACGTTTTAAGGAAATCCCGCTTCGTGCGAAATTATCTTGTTTTTCCTAAACAACACGTTGTAAGTCGAAAAGCTTTCATGTTGCGTGTATGTCTAAGTGTGTAGCCTCAAAAGAGAAGGCACAGGACAGTTTTCTCTCGAAAGGATATGTAAGAATACCACTTCATAAGGAAATACAGTTTTGCAGAGTAAAGACATATACGTACGCATTGGAAACTCTTTACGAGAAGAAATAACGCATCGTACAAAATTAGCTTGTATCTCCAAAACTACACGTTGTATCTCGAAAAGAATTGTTGTGGCGTGTACGTCTTAACATGTAGCATCTAAAGAGAACCAAAAGGAGAATTTTCTTTCGTCAAAATTTTTCAGAAAATCACGTTTTAAGGGAAATCCCGCATCGTGCGAAATTATCTTGTTTTTCCTAAACAACACGTTGTAAGTCGAAAAGCTTTCATGTTGCGTGTATGTCTAAGTGTGTAGCCTCAAAAGAGAAGGCACAGGACAGTTTTCTCTCGAAAGGATATGTAAGAATACCACTTCATAAGGAAATACAGTTTTGCAGAGTAAAGACATATACGTACGCACTGGAAACTCTTTACGAGAAGAAATAACGCATCGTACAAAATTAGCTTGTATCTCCAAAACTACACGTTGTATCTCGAAAAGAATTGTTGTGGCGTGTACGTCTTAACATGTAGCATCTAAAGAGAACCAAAAGGAGAATTTTCTTTCGTCAAAATTTTTCAGAAAATCACGTTTTAAGGAAATCCCGCATCGTGCGAAATTATCTTGTTTTTCCTAAACAACACGTTGTAAGTCGAAAAGCTTTCATGTTGCGTGTATGTCTAAGTGTGTAGCCTCAAAAGAGAAGGCACAGGACAGTTTTTCTCTCGAAAGGATATGTAAGAATACCACTTCATAAGCAAATACAGTTTTGCAGAGTAAAGACATATACGTACGCACTGGAAACTCTTTACGAGAAGAAATAACGCATCGTACAAAATTAGCTTGTATCTCCCAAAACTACACGTTGTATCTCGAAAAGAATTGTTGTGGCGTGTACGTCTTAACATGTAGCATCTAAAGAGAACCAAAAGGAGAATTTTCTTTCGTCAAAATTTTTCAGAAAATCACGTTTTAAGGAAATCCCGCATCGTGCGAAATTATCTTGTTTTTTCCTAAACAACACGTTGTAAGTCGAAAAGCTTTCATGTTGCGTGTATGTCTAAGTGTGTAGCCTCAAAAGAGAAGGCACAGGACAGTTTTCTCTCGAAAGGATATGTAAGAATACCACTTCATAAGGAAATACAGTTTTGCAGAGTAAAGACATATACGTACGCATTGGAAACTCTTTACGAGAAGAAATAACGCATCGTACAAAATTAGCTTGTATCTCCAAAACTACACGTTGTATCTCGAAAAGAATTGTGTGGCGTGTACGTCTTAACATGTAGCATCTAAAGAGAACCAAAAGGAGAATTTTCTTTCGTCAAAATTTTTCAGAAAATCACGTTTTAAGGAAATCCCGCATCGTGCGAAATTATCTTGTTTTTCCTAAACAACACGTTGTAAGTCGAAAAGCTTTCATGTTGCGTGTATGTCGAAGTGTGTAGCCTCAAAAGAGAAGGCACAGGACAGTTTTCTCTCGAAAGGATATGTAAGAATACCACTTCATAAGGAAATTACAGTTTTGCAGAGTAAAGACATATACGTACGCACTGGAAACTCTTTACGAGAAGAAATAACGCATCGTACAAAATTAGCTTGTATCTCCAAAACTACACGTTGTATCTCGAAAAGAATTGTTGTGGCGTGTACGTCTTAACATGTAGCATCTAAAGAGAACCAAAAGGAGAATTTTCTTTCGTCAAAATTTTTCAGAAAATCACGTTTTAAGGAAATCCCGCATCGTGCGAAATTATCTTGTTTTTCCTAAACAACACGTTGTAAGTCGAAAAGCTTTCATGTTGCGTGTATGTCTAAGTGTGTAGCCTCAAAAGAGAAGGCACAGGACAGTTTTCTCTCGAAAGGATATGTAAGAATACCACTTCATAAGGAAATACAGTTTTGCAGAGTAAAGACATATACGTACGCACTGGAAACTCTTTACGAGAAGAAATAACGCATCGTACAAAATTAGCTTGTATCTCCAAAACTACACGTTGTATCTCGAAAAGAATTGTTGTGGCGTGTACGTCTTAACATGTAGCATCTAAAGAGAACCAAAAGGAGAATTTTCTTTCGTCAAAATTTTTCAGAAAATCACGTTTTAAGGAAATCCCGCTTCGTGCGAAATTATCTTGTTTTTCCTAAACAACACGTTGTAAGTCGAAAAGCTTTCATGTTGCGTGTATGTCTAAGTGTGTAGCCTCAAAAGAGAAGGCACAGGACAGTTTTCTCTCGAAAGGATATGTAAGAATACCACTTCATAAGGAAATACAGTTTTGCAGAGTAAAGACATATACGTACGCATTGGAAACTCTTTACGAGAAGAAATAACGCATCGTACAAAATTAGCTTGTATCTCCAAAACTACACGTTGTATCTCGAAAAGAATTGTTGTGGCGTGTACGTCTTAACATGTAGCATCTAAAGAGAACCAAAAGGAGAATTTTCTTTCGTCAAAATTTTTCAGAAAATCACGTTTTAAGGAAATCCCGCATCGTGCGAAATTATCTTGTTTTTCCTAAACAACACGTTGTAAGTCGAAAAGCTTTCATGTTGCGTGTATGTCTAAGTGTGTAGCCTCAAAAGAGAAGGCACAGGACAGTTTTCTCTCGAAAGGATATGTAAGAATACCACTTCATAAGGAAATACAGTTTTGCAGAGTAAAGACATATACGTACGCACTGGAAACTCTTTACGAGAAGAAATAACGCATCGTACAAAATTAGCTTGTATCTCCAAAACTACACGTTGTATCTCGAAAAGAATTGTTGTGGCGTGTACGTCTTAACATGTAGCATCTAAAGAGAACCAAAAGGAGAATTTTCTTTCGTCAAAATTTTTCAGAAAATCACGTTTTAAGGAAATCCCGCATCGTGCGAAATTATCTTGTTTTTCCTAAACAACACGTTGTAAGTCGAAAAGCTTTCATGTTGCGTGTATGTCTAAGTGTGTAGCCTCAAAAGAGAAGGCACAGGACAGTTTTCTCTCGAAAGGATATGTAAGAATACCACTTCATAAGCAAATACAGTTTTGCAGAGTAAAGACATATACGTACGCACTGGAAACTCTTTACGAGAAGAAATAACGCATCGTACAAAATTAGCTTGTATCTCCAAAACTACACGTTGTATCTCGAAAAGAATTGTTGTGGCGTGTACGTCTTAACATGTAGCATCTAAAGAGAACCAAAAGGAGAATTTTCTTTCGTCAAAATTTTTCAGAAAATCACGTTTTAAGGAAATCCCGCATCGTGCGAAATTATCTTGTTTTTCCTAAACAACACGTTGTAAGTCGAAAAGCTTTCATGTTGCGTGTATGTCTAAGTGTGTAGCCTCAAAAGAGAAGGCACAGGACAGTTTTCTCTCGAAAGGATATGTAAGAATACCACTTCATAAGGAAATACAGTTTTGCAGAGTAAAGACATATACGTACGCATTGGAAACTCTTTACGAGAAGAAATAACGCATCGTACAAAATTAGCTTGTATCTCCAAAACTACACGTTGTATCTCGAAAAGAATTGTTGTGGCGTGTACGTCTTAACATGTAGCATCTAAAGAGAACCAAAAGGAGAATTTTCTTTCGTCAAAATTTTTCAGAAAATCACGTTTTAAGGAAATCCCGCATCGTGCGAAATTATCTTGTTTTTCCTAAACAACACGTTGTAAGTCGAAAAGCTTTCATGTTGCGTGTATGTCGAAGTGTGTAGCCTCAAAAGAGAAGGCACAGGACAGTTTTCTCTCGAAAGGATATGTAAGAATACCACTTCATAAGGAAATACAGTTTTGCAGAGTAAAGACATATACGTACGCACTGGAAACTCTTTACGAGAAGAAATAACGCATCGTACAAAATTAGCTTGTATCTCCAAAACTACACGTTGTATCTCGAAAAGAATTGTTGTGGCGTGTACGTCTTAACATGTAGCATCTAAAGAGAACCAAAAGGAGAATTTTCTTTCGTCAAAATTTTTCAGAAAATCACGTTTTAAGGAAATCCCGCATCGTGCGAAATTATCTTGTTTTTCCTAAACAACACGTTGTAAGTCGAAAAGCTTTCATGTTGCGTGTATGTCTAAGTGTGTAGCCTCAAAAGAGAAGGCACAGGACAGTTTTCTCTCGAAAGGATATGTAAGAATACCACTTCATAAGGAAATACAGTTTTGCAGAGTAAAGACATATACGTACGCACTGGAAACTCTTTACGAGAAGAAATAACGCATCGTACAAAATTAGCTTGTATCTCCAAAACTACACGTTGTATCTCGAAAAGAATTGTTGTGGCGTGTACGTCTTAACATGTAGCATCTAAAGAGAACCAAAAGGAGAATTTTCTTTCGTCAAAATTTTTCAGAAAATCACGTTTTAAGGAAATCCCGCATCGTGCGAAATTATCTTGTTTTTCCTAAACAACACGTTGTAAGTCGAAAAGCTTTCATGTTGCGTGTATGTCTAAGTGTGTAGCCTCAAAAGAGAAGGCACAGGACAGTTTTCTCTCGAAAGGATATGTAAGAATACCACTTCATAAGGAAATACAGTTTTGCAGAGTAAAGACATATACGTACGCACTGGAAACTCTTTACGAGAAGAAATAACGCATCGTACAAAATTAGCTTGTATCTCCAAAACTACACGTTGTATCTCGAAAAGAATTGTTGTGGCGTGTACGTCTTAACATGTAGCATCTAAAGAGAACCAAAAGGAGAATTTTCTTTCGTCAAAATTTTTCAGAAAATCACGTTTTAAGGAAATCCCGCATCGTGCGAAATTATCTTGTTTTTCCTAAACAACACGTTGTAAGTCGAAAAGCTTTCATGTTGCGTGTATGTCTAAGTGTGTAGCCTCAAAAGAGAAGGCACAGGACAGTTTTCTCTCGAAAGGATATGTAAGAATACCACTTCATAAGGAAATACAGTTTTGCAGAGTAAAGACATATACGTACGCATTGGAATCTCTTTACGAGAAGAAATAACGCATCGTACAAAATTAGCTTGTATCTCCAAAACTACACGTTGTATCTCGAAAAGAATTGTTGTGGCGTGTACGTCTTAACATGTAGCATCTAAAGAGAACCAAAAGGAGAATTTTCTTTCGTCAAAATTTTTCAGAAAATCACGTTTTAAGGAAATCACGCATCGTGCGAAATTATCTTGTTTTTCCTAAACAACACGTTGTAATTCGAAAAGCTTTCATGTTGCGTGTATGTCTAAGTGTGTACCCTCAAAAGAGAAGGCACAGGACAGTTTTCTCTCGAAAGGATATGTAAGAATACCACTTCATAAGGAAATACAGTTTTGCAGAGTAAAGACATATACGTACGCATTGGAAACTCTTTACGAGAAGAAATAACGCATCGTACAAAATTAGCTTGTATCTCCAAAACTACACGTTGTATCTCGAAAAGAATTGTTGTGGCGTGTACGTCTTAACATGTAGCATCTAAAGAGAACCAAAAGGAGAATTTTCTTTCGTCAAAATTTTTCAGAAAATCACGTTTTAAGGAAATCCCGCATCGTGCGAAATTATCTTGTTTTTCCTAAACAACACGTTGTAAGTCGAAAAGCTTTCATGTTGCGTGTATGTCTAAGTGTGTAGCCTCAAAAGAGAAGGCACAGGACAGTTTTCTCTCGAAAGGATATGTAAGAATACCACTTCATAAGGAAATACAGTTTTGCAGAGTAAAGACATATACGTACGCACTGGAAACTCTTTACGAGAAGAAATAACGCATCGTACAAAATTAGCTTGTATCTCCAAAACTACACGTTGTATCTCGAAAAGAATTGTTGTGGCGTGTACGTCTTAACATATAGCATCTAAAGAGAACCAAAAGGAGAATTTTCTTTCGTCAAAATTTTTCAGAAAATCACGTTTTAAGGAAATCCCGCATCGTGCGAAATTATCTTGTTTTTCCTAAACAACACGTTGTAAGTCGAAAAGCTTTCATGTTGCGTGTATGTCTAAGTGTGTAGCCTCAAAAGAGAAGGCACAGGACAGTTTTCTCTCGAAAGGATATGTAAGAATACCACTTCATAAGGAAATACAGTTTTGCAGAGTAAAGACATATACGTACGCACTGGAAACTCTTTACGAGAAGAATAACGCATCGTACAAAATTAGCTTGTATCTCCAAAACTACACGTTGTATCTCGAAAAGAATTGTTGTGGCGTGTACGTCTTAACATGTAGCATCTAAAGAGAACCAAAAGGAGAATTTTCTTTCGTCAAAATTTTTCAGAAAATCACGTTTTAAGGAAATCCCGCATCGTGCGAAATTATCTTGTTTTTTCCTAAACAACACGTTGTAAGTCGAAAAGCTTTCATGTTGCGTGTATGTCTAAGTGTGTAGCCTCAAAAAGAGAAGGCACAGGACAGTTTTCTCTCGAAAGGATATGTAAGAATACCACTTCATAAGGAAATACAGTTTTGCAGAGTAAAGACATATACGTACGCCACTGGAAACTCTTTACGAGAAGAAATAACGCATCGTACAAAATTAGCTTGTATCTCCAAAACTACACGTTGTATCTCGAAAAGAATTGTTGTGGCGTGTACGTCTTAACATGTAGCATCTAAAGAGAACCAAAAGGAGAATTTTCTTTCGTCAAAATTTTTCAGAAAATCACGTTTTAAGGAAATCCCGCATCGTGCGAAATTATCTTGTTTTTCCTAAACAACACGTTGTAAGTCGAAAAGCTTTCATGTTGCGTGTATGTCTAAGTGTGTAGCCTCAAAAGAGAGGCACAGGACAGTTTTCTCTCGAAAGGATATGTAAGAATACCACTTCATAAGGAAATACAGTTTTGCAGAGTAAAGACATATACGTACGCATTGGAAACTCTTTACGAGAAGAAATAACGCATCGTACAAAATTAGCTTGTATCTCCAAAACTACACGTTGTATCTCGAAAAGAATTGTTGTGGCGTGTACGTCTTAACATGTAGCATCTAAAGAGAACCAAAAGGAGAATTTTCTTTCGTCAAAATTTTTCAGAAAATCACGTTTTAAGGAAATCCCGCATCGTGCGAAATTATCTTGTTTTTCCTAAACAACACGTTGTAAGTCGAAAAGCTTTCATGTTGCGTGTATGTCTAAGTGTGTAGCCTCAAAAGAGAAGGCACAGGACAGTTTTCTCTCGAAAGGATATGTAGAATACCACTTCATAAGCAAATACAGTTTTGCAGAGTAAAGACATATACGTACGCACTGGAAACTCTTTACGAGAAGAAATAACGCATCGTACAAAATTAGCTTGTATCTCCAAAACTACACGTTGTATCTCGAAAAGAATTGTTGTGGGCGTGTACGTCTTAACATGTAGCATCTAAAGAGAACCAAAAGGAGAATTTTCTTTCGTCAAAATTTTTCAGAAAATCACGTTTTAAGGAAATCCCGCATCGTGCGAAATTATCTTGTTTTTCCTAAACAACACGTTGTAAGTCGAAAAGCTTTCATGTTGCGTGTATGTCTAAGTGTGTAGCCTCAAAAGAGAAGGCACAGGACAGTTTTCTCTCGAAAGGATATGTAAGAATACCACTTCATAAGGAAATACAGTTTTGCAGAGTAAAGACATATACGTACGCATTGGAAACTCTTTACGAGAAGAAATAACGCATCGTACAAAATTAGCTTGTATCTCCAAAACTACACGTTGTATCTCGAAAAGAATTGTTGTGGCGTGTACGTCTTAACATGTAGCATCTAAAGAGAACCAAAAGGAGAATTTTCTTTCGTCAAAATTTTTCAGAAAATCACGTTTTAAGGAAATCCCGCATCGTGCGAAATTATCTTGTTTTTCCTAAACAACACGTTGTAAGTCGAAAAGCTTTCATGTTGCGTGTATGTCTAAGTGTGTAGCCTCAAAAGAGAGGCACAGGACAGTTTTCTCTCGAAAGGATATGTAAGAATACCACTTCATAAGGAAATACAGTTTTGCAGAGTAAAGACATATACGTACGCACTGGAAACTCTTTACGAGAAGAAATAACGCATCGTACAAAATTAGCTTGTATCTCCAAAACTACACGTTGTATCTCGAAAAGAATTGTTGTGGCGTGTACGTCTTAACATGTAGCATCTAAAGAGAACCAAAGGAGAATTTTCTTTCGTCAAAATTTTTCAGAAAATCACGTTTTAAGGAAATCCCGCATCGTGCGAAATTATCTTGTTTTTCCTAAACAACACGTTGTAAGTCGAAAAGCTTTCATGTTGCGTGTATGTCTAAGTGTGTAGCCTCAAAAGAGAAGGCACAGGACAGTTTTCTCTCGAAAGGATATGTAAGAATACCACTTCATAAGGAAATACAGTTTTGCAGAGTAAAGACATATACGTACGCACTGGAAACTCTTTACGAGAAGAAATAACGCATCGTACAAAATTAGCTTGTATCTCCAAAACTACACGTTGTATCTCGAAAAGAATTGTTGTGGCGTGTACGTCTTAACATGTAGCATCTAAAGAGAACCAAAAGGAGAATTTTCTTTCGTCAAAATTTTTCAGAAAATCACGTTTTAAGGAAATCCCGCTTCGTGCGAAATTATCTTGTTTTTCCTAAACAACACGTTGTAAGTCGAAAAGCTTTCATGTTGCGTGTATGTCTAAGTGTGTAGCCTCAAAAGAGAAGGCACAGGACAGTTTTCTCTCGAAAGGATATGTAAGAATACCACTTCATAAGGAAATACAGTTTTGCAGAGTAAAGACATATACGTACGCATTGGAAACTCTTTACGAGAAGAAATAACGCATCGTACAAAATTAGCTTGTATCTCCAAAACTACACGTTGTATCTCGAAAAGAATTGTTGTGGCGTGTACGTCTTAACATGTAGCATCTAAAGAGAACCAAAAGGAGAATTTTCTTTCGTCAAAATTTTTCAGAAAATCACGTTTTAAGGAAATCCCGCATCGTGCGAAATTATCTTGTTTTTCCTAAACAACACGTTGTAAGTCGAAAAGCTTTCATGTTGCGTGTATGTCTAAGTGTGTAGCCTCAAAAGAGAAGGCACAGGACAGTTTTCTCTCGAAAGGATATGTAAGAATACCACTTCATAAGGAAATACAGTTTTGCAGAGTAAAGACATATACGTACGCACTGGAAACTCTTTACGAGAAGAAATAACGCATCGTACAAAATTAGCTTGTATCTCCAAAACTACACGTTGTATCTCGAAAGAATTGTTGTGGCGTGTA